>NC_088685.1:179285746-179310746 GCF_028017835.1 Emys orbicularis | reverse complement strand
CCCTTCAGGTTGTTGTCTCACACAGGACCTGAGAGTTCTATGCATCGAGGCTCTGTGGCCCTGCCAGAATCAGGCCTTATCCTGCCTGCCTTATTCCCAGCAGCTCTCCCATTCGATTCACTGTGAGTTCTGGAGGGAGAAAGACAAATTGGACTGGACCCTTTGGCCCCAATGCTTCAAGCTGTTCCACATGGGCAGACCCTTACAGGCACAGCAGTCCATGTATGCAGAACAGCCTGCATGATCAGGGCCTTAGACGGTAAGCTCCTCTCTTTGGCGCCATCCTGCAACTGCATCTACCAAGGCAGACTCCATCACCCATGTGGATCTCTCTGTATGGGTTTCAAAATGGGCTCAGGGTTCCCCCCACATGAACGCCATTCCGAGATCAGGATCTACATCTGTAAAGCAATATGCACACTTATGGTGCTACTGAAATACTAAATAAGGATAAAAGATGCAGCTGTATCCACATCACATCAACATAGTTTGGGACAATTTGCTAATAGATGCAGGAACATTTCCCTTAGTAACAGAAGTATGTAAGCACATTCACCCTTCAGTTTTATACCTCCAGGTTTTAAAACACCGATTTTATTTTCCTTTTACAAAGAAGCTGCATGAGTCACGAGAAAATTGGAAAAATCTAGCAATTTCCTTCCTAAAATGTAATGAGAATCCGATTAAAAATTCAAATAGAAAAAAAGATATTCTGCAAAAAAGAAGTGTTTAGACAAAGCCTGTCTGCTTCAATTTCCCAGCTAAGTAAGCTCCCTTGCCTTGAGAGTGACAGTAGATTCCATAAATTAACTGAAAATCCCCCTTCTCAAGAGCCTAAGTTATCTCTCCTTTGCCTGCAGCTCTGATTTAGAATAGGAGCTCGTTTGTTTACTGTTTTAATTAACGCTCCTTTTCAGCGTGGAATAGAGGAAGGGAAATGAACTGGCTTGATAAACAGGTGTAGCTGTTATGCGTTATATTTGGGATCATTCAGGGCTTGCATCAGATTAATCAGGCTTGACTAGACATGAACCTCCCAGCAGAAAAGGTAGATCAACTCCACTGGATGCCCAGTAGGTGAGTATTATTTTAACTGCTAGCCTGTGATTGGAAAGGCTTAGAAGGACAGTCATCAGCTGGGATTTGTTTTCTGTCTCTCTCCTTTTTTTTTTTTTTTTTTTTTTGAGTGCATTCTGATTCTTTCCCAGTGCTGAACAGTTAAGGAGACCTTGATGATCTAGGTCACTTTTCCATCACCCCACCCGCCTTTCAACCTCACTGCCTCATATTCAAGGGGAAACAAACAAAACATATATGTGACATTGGGGAAAATGCTCTTCTACGTTAACTATGAATGATTGTAGATTTTTTTTAAAAATGCAATAGAAGTGTCATGTTACGTTGTGTGCTGCCTTTGTGCCCTCTAAAATACCAAGCACACTGAGACAGAATATGAAAAGATCCAAAATCGGCTTGTTTGTAAAGATAACTTAAATTTACATCCTCAAGGGGGAACAATATTAGAATCAGCAGGTTTTTGAGCGAATACAGCATGTTGAATGTAGGTTTCTTTACTTCTAGGAAATAAAGAAAAATTAAGACCCGCAAGTAACAAATCCAAGAACAGGCTGTTTTCTGCTTCCAAACAAAGAAGCATCTAAAAATGTATTTATTTACTCTACTCATTTGTCTTGGCTATTGTCATTAATTAACATGTTTAGAAGGCAAATGTTGCATTAAGGGGAGGTGGAATATTCAAATAATATCCATTTCTAACACTGCTCAGACCAGTTTGACAACCTGGGGAAATCCAGGGACACTAACCAACAAACCAGAAATGCTACATTTTGTACCTCTTTAATTTTTACCACTTGAATACTGCATTCCAGGTCTAGCTGGAGTTTATGTCAAAGATGATCCTGTTCACTACCTTGCTAAATGACTGGCTGAAAACCAGCATTGGTGTCAGCTGCAAAGACAGATGCTCACCCACATTCCTGGGAAGGGATGCTACAAAAGACAGAGATACACTAATGTATGTGTGTTTATTACAGAACATGTGCATGATCCTGGTTCCACGCTATATTTCCTCTCCAGAGACTATATCTTGGAGTTAAAGACTATTCAGACCTGCTCCTGTTCAGATCCCTGACAGATTCGTTTTGTGCACAGACCTCTGATTTTAACTCTCCATCTGCCTTCCTTTACTGAGATGGCAGACAGGGAGTTTGAAAAGTTCTTAGCACTTTGCTGACCCCAGATGTTTGCAGACGTGTAGGGGGCTTTGACATAGTTTAGGAATCCAAAATAAATGTCTTTTTAAAGATATTCCTAACATTAAAATATCTTGCTGCAACCATCAGCTCAAGCTTCATAATGGCAGCTGATAGAAGAGCAATACCTACTGTGCTACAATAAATCATTTATCTTATCTGTGTTTATGTAGGGCTAAATGCTCTCTTACTGTGGAAAAAAACCCATGGGAGGGGGGAAAACAGTTTGACAATGTCTGCAAGGAACATTTCGTAGGACTGTAGCTGCATTCTTCCCTCAGGAGGTTTGCAGCCTTGGGGATGGGAGAGGGGCGCAGCCCTCAAACCCTTAGAACATAGAGGCTCCATTGGGACCCAGTGGGGTTTTTCATGTACTTTGTTAAGTAAAAAATAACAGGAGTACTTGTGGCACCTTAGAGACTAACAAAGTACTCCTGTTATTTTTGAGGATACAGACTAACACGGCTGCTACTCTGAAACCATTTGTTAAGTAAGTGTCTATGGAATCAGGGCCTAAATGTCCACATGAAACCATGCTCCAACCTGTTGGATCCTGGGCAATCCACACAGAAAATTTGATTCTCCATGCTGTTCCCTGTGTTTCCCTGCCCCCTGCAAGTGGTACTGCCATTGGGGTGCCTTGCTGTATGTGTGCCCTAAGGAGCAGCTGACTGTTTTGGGCTATATTTGGGCTGAGTCTTATCCCTCTCCTCCTCCCACTCCCTTTATATATTTCCTGTCCCCTTAGATTGTCAGCTCTTTGGGGCAGGGACTGTGTTTTCTTATACATTTGTACTAGTCCCAGCTCATTCTGGGTGCTGCTAGGATAAAAACAAACAATAATATGAATCCTGTTTGGAGCAGCGTTAACTGCCTAGAAATACACCAGATTTGGGGTGGAGTGGGGCATGCTACAATGATTACCTCCATCCCAGCACTCTTCCCTGAACCCTGAAATGCATGGGAAGGCTTCACTGGACTGCTACTGCTCCTTACTTCTGTTAATCTGGGAACTTCTCTAATCTGCACCTCACACAGCCTACAAGAGCCTGTCTCCCATGATTATAAACTAAGTGGGGAAAATCATAAACCAATCACTGATTTGCAATCTAAAGTCAGAAGATGAACTATAAGAGAGGGAAAAGGCTAATTTGAAAAAAGAAGTAGGTTACCTGACAAAAATGGGAAAGTATTCCAATGACAGCCTCTCCAGATCTTTCCAAAACCCACTGGAAGCCTGGGCTATGAGGCAGATAAATAGGAATGGCTTTGACTCCTATGACAAGATAAGGTCCTGAAACCATACAGTCAAAATCAAAGGTCTCCTGAGGTGATGGCGCATCAGGCTTATGCAGTTAAGGCAAATCAGTTTCATAGCCAAAAGTACCCAATTGATAAGATACCCATTTTGCAGCTGGGTGAACTGGAGGTGCCCTTTCAGTGTGAGACTACTCTCTCCAAGTGTTTCCTTGTACTGCTCCAAGCATGTGTTTGTTTATATGCAAAAATGGAGACTGTACCTTTATCTTCCATTGTAAAATGGCATAAGGAAATCCCAGAGCCCCAGTCTCCCACCATGGGACACAAGTAACTGCCACTAACATAAGGAATGTGACAGTTGGCAGTTTGTGGGGAGGGTCCCTTTTTTAACCAAGAAGAGGAGATCTGAAAAACATACCATTAAATATGAATTAATAAATTTTGTTTTTGAAAATGTATATAAACACGTAATTTACATTTCATTTCATTACACTGAGCTATTTTTAGTGGAATCACAATACTAATAAATTCCTTCCTTTTATTTTTCCTCCTAATTATATTGACATAGGATGCTTACAAATTGTATTTTAAAGGTTTTTATCACAGGGCATGCAGTGTTGGGACATAGACATTTCTCATGTGTTTTCATCACTTAGACTTTTAGCTTCGTACTTACAGCACATAGACGACTTTATGATAGCCCATCATGACAGACACACACACTGCTGTTATCAGTGCTTCATAATGCAAAAAGAGAATTATTTCAGCCAATACTAAGCACCAGTCTCTCACAAAACAGCACTGCAATCCTTATTCCACTGTGGTCCACGTTCTGTCCTCGGTTTCACCTGACAATCCTACTGAAGTCAATAGGGTTGCACAGGTGCAAATAAGGGCACAGTCTTGCCTGCGTGTGCAACCACAAACCTCCATTTCTAATCCCACCCCATTCCATTCCTCCAAGTGGTGGGAGGTCCACACAGGGCCCTCTGTGCCATGGCACCACTGTGACAGTGACGTATGGGGAGAATGGACTTGAGTGGAGCAGCCATTCAGAGTCTGGTGCACCTTCTGCATGCTGGGAGATGACCTCCATGGCAGCTTAGAATATGCCAGCACAGAAGAGGGCATTAGGGCTGTGGGGGCATGATAGCTGTGCTTATCCCATTCTAGCAGTCAGATGCACTTGCTTAATGGAAACAGAGTTGTTGTACTGTTGCCCTATGGTTGGATTTTGCCCCTCATCCAACCATAGCACAGGACAGCCACACAAATCTCAGTTCCTCAGGTTACATATGTGGAATTCAAGAAAGTCACCCTTTATGAACTCATCCTCAGATATTCTAGTAAGCCCAACCCCCACAGTGACATCAATGGAAAGTCTCAGACAGCAGCAGCACAGGATCGTCATACATGGGTGAGAGACGGAAAACATTTATTTTTTGTGCTGTGGTTTGTTGAATCTTTTGTCTTGTTGTATACTAAGAGCTATATTCAGGGCTGTGGCGCATACATGCATTTGCAATCACCTACTTTTGTGGCTAGCTAAGTCCTTTAGCATTGGATCGCCCCTAAAAGCAGTTTATTGTGGATTTACTCCAGTGCCTTTATAATAGTGTCCCATATGAATGTGATTTTGAAATCACCCAAAAGGTGCATATTCAAAACCAGCATCAGAAAACTAGAGGGAAGGAAGGGAAACTGGCGGGTAAAAGTGTCAAGGGAGTTTTGCACAGTAAATAGAGTATTTTCCTGTTGTTTCAGATGCCATGAAGAGTTTTTATCAGATACTTTGCTTGGAGGGCAAGTGTGTACAAAGAGCTTTCCCCTTTTTTTGATTGCTTTACAGTGCCCAGTGCAGATTTATTAAATTTTGAATTAACATGTGTTAAGCGTGGGTTGATTTTGTTTGTTCTGCCACATAACTTGCTTTTCTAAGCACTTAGTACTAGCAGCAGTTAATCTATTGACCAATGGCTTAAACAGCAGGTGGCTCTAAAACCTATAGGGTAGGTCTGACAAGGCCTCTGACAATTCCCGAGGCCTCTTTGTTACCTGGGCTGGAATAGAGAAACTACTTGTTTGGAAAATGTTTCCCCTCCCACAAAACATCTTCAGTATTTAGAGTCTTTTGTTACCAGAAGTCTGAAGAGGGAGATTATGAAGGATAGTCTGTCACACAAATTGTTTCCTCTAGACATATAATACAACCTGCTTTAAAAGTTCACAAGCTAATCTAATGAAATTCTCATTCAAATGAAGAATGTCATTAATCTGAAATTAAAGCCCTGGTCTTCCTCGGATTAAAAAATAAAATACAAATTCAATATTCAGAATGTGGGAATTTTAAAAAAGCTTTCCCTAAAATCTCTTGGAAACATTAGTATAGAATATTAATAAGTGTTCACATTCTTAGGAAATCTAAACACGAAAGTGGTAACAATTCAAATATCGCATATTAAATTCTAATCTGTTAGTCAATCCTCAGTTTCTGAATATTCCTACGATATGCAACTAATTCTATTCTATTTTAGTTCATGTCTCATACTCATTCCACGTGGTGACATCTGAGCTCTTGTGTCAGAAAATAAAAGGGTGCTTTTGCTTTGATTTTATAAAGCAGCTGGAATTGTGGCTGCTGAACACAACACTCCTAGCATGATCCTGTTCCCCTTTGACTCAATGGTGATTTTACTTAAGTGGAAGCAGTACTGGGTCAGAACTTTCTTGAGGGAGGATTTCCGAGCGCAGGATCCGTGACTGAGAGAAAGCTCACCTTCTAAAATGTGTGTCCTGGTTCAAACCAATGTCTAGCACCTGAAAGGCCTACACAGAGGGCACAGCACCAGTTAGATTTCTACTTCAATGAATGTGTGCTTCTTTGTGAGTAAACAGAGTTTTTTGTGTATTTATCTTCTCTTTCTCCAAGCAAACTTGCTATGGAGGGGTTTTTTCATCCACTTAGGAGAAACACCGCTAATCTCCTAGCTATATTTTCCTAATGATTGTACTACAAGTAGAGGCCCTGATTCTGTGGCCTTTATTTCATGAGTAAACGTTGCAGGACTGAACCTTGGCATTGCAACTGTAAAATAAAAAAGCCAGATAAAGTAATAAAATACAATCTAACCTGCTTCCAATGTGCTGAGGTTTCGTTCACCACCTATTTATTCTTTTCTCCTGATCTCCACTTGAAATGTGGTAAGAATTGAATTGTGGATATTTTATGCAATCTCTTCTTTGGACCTTATTGTTTTGAGGCCCTGATCTCAATTGGGACCACTAGGTACTACTGTAATACAAGTAGTAAATAAAATAATAATAATAGCTTACTCTCACTATAGTTATAGATACTCTTTTTTTGTTTTTTAATTTCCTTCTTCTCTGCAAACTGCATATGTGGTTAGACGGACCCTAATTAGACTGCTCAACAATGACTCACACATTTAATTTTTCTCTCAAACTTATTTATTAAGCGTTGTTAATCAGTATGAGAGTTTCAAACACAGAGGCTGCTGTGATTTACTCTAAGGCTCTTAGTCTGGTGTTCCCATGGCCATGGATCTCTGTCTAGAAGGAGCTGAGAATGCCCTACATACACACTTTGGGCCCCATCCTTTATTTCAATGGGATAAGAGCAGCCCTTTTTTGCTGTCTAACCAAATGTAGCCACGGGGAATAGCTGGTCTTCCCCAGATTTGGCCAGAGCTGATATATTGTGGCATACTGTGCATGGGTGCTTTCTCAGCACACCCTGCATTTCAAAGCCTTTCCAGGGCAGTTCTCTAAATAAACAAACAAACAAACAAACCTAAATAATGTGCCCTTCAGAAGGAATATATTTGCCTGACTCATCCAGAAAAGACTTCACAGTGGATCAGCTGCCCTTATGGTGGCTCCAGTGAGCCAATGAGAGTGCGAGAGAGATTGCTTGACGGCAGCCCCCATGCCTGGCCCTCCATGAATGCCTAGGCCTCAGCCTCATGTGCACTGGTTAGTGTTTTCCGCTCAGCACCTGACCTCCCAGTAGCTGTGATTGACACATGGTTTTTTAATAAGTGCAGTAGTTTTCTTTTTGCAACAGGTGAGGTTTCTGCTTGATAACTTGCAAACTAATTAAAGTTGCAGTCTTTAGCCCTATTCACCTTGGCTTTAGTCCTCATGAGAGGGTTAGCAAATCAGCTACTTTTAAAGATGCCAGATTGGACATGGAGCTTTGTTGTTTCCAAATCCAGGTGTGGTCAGGGATGGAGCATTATTTTCCTCCCATGGGGTAGAAACAAAGACCTGCATTGGGGATTAATAGGATGGAGAGCATGTTGCCTGCAGGAGGGATCAATCTCTCCTCGTGAAATTTGAGCTGCTTCCACATGAGTAAGGTATGTAGCACGTTCCAGACTCTGAGACTCATGCTAGGAGCCAGGGTGAGAACCTGGGAAAGAACTGTAGTTAATGGAATGAGAAGACGCAGCAAAACAGTATCTCCCTCCTCACTTAACGCCAAATTCTGGGAGGATACAAGGTTCAACAGGATGTATCCTGTAAAATCTACTGGACTCCACAGATCTGACTAGCAGCAGCGGGGGGCACCCAAGCTCCAGCTGCTACTCTGTGGTATGAAGCCGAGGGGACAGAGGTAGTATGCGCACACACAGAGAGTCTTTGGCAACGGCTCTGCGTTGTCTGCAGACCCATAGGCCATGCTATTTCCCCTGCTTGCCCACCATCATCTTCAAGCATAGAGGCCCTGATCCAACAAAGCTCTTATTCACATGCTTAACTTTTAACATCTTTTGTACGTTGTCATCTTCAATCGCGTCTCCTCTCACTTACTCTGGGTTTACAGTGGTGTAAGTCGTTGACTGCAGAGTGGTGGCTTTCTTGGTTGTGAGAGAAGGCAGCTTGCTTTTTAGCCTCTGGATATAGCAGATACACAAAGAAGGTCATCTTAATTCAGACAAATTGGGATTGAGCTATAAGGAAAGATTACAAGAGCAGGCACTGTCTAGGAGTGGGAAATATAAATGTAAATATTTAAAGGGCACAAACACCAAAGTTAGAAAGGAGTTATTTAGGGTTGTAGAAGTGGGTATAACTATAAGTAATGAGATTAAATTAAGAAAAGGAACATTTAAGCTTAAAATCAAGATATTTTCCAATTATATTTTCTCAATTATATTTCTACACAGTTATCACTAGCACACATACAAGTGATAAGTGCCGGAATAAATAGTCACTTAGACACCTAACTAGCCATTTGTTCATGCAAATATATAATTTGTATGTAAAGTTGCCACAATTGTATGTGATCTCCAACCTTCCTTTCTGCAAATTTTGTCTCCAATGTCTATGTTGGCTGCTTGCTAAAGGCATCATTGACTAGTGGTTATGCACTGGACCAGGAGCCAAGAACAATTCCTGAAGTCTAATCTTGGCTTTGCCACTGACTCAGTGAGTGGCCTTAGGCGAGCTACTAGAGCGCTGTGTCTTAGTCTCCCTTGCTTTTGAATAGGGATACTCACAATTACTCACCACTAATTGGTGCTGTGAGCACTAATTAGTTAATGTTTGCATGATATTTTGGAAACACAAAGTACTATATAAATGCTGAGTATTATTAGGAGGTTGTAATCCTGACCTTGTGGCTAGAAAGTAGCAAAAGACACAGTCACACTGTCCCTCAAAAAGTAACCAGAATAGTATCAATAGCAAACACTATATCGTATCAGTGACAAGGAGGAAATATTACTAAAATCCATGGTAGGCAACTCTTAGCAGGAAATTTCTAGAGGCCCAACAATTCATATGGATAAGTGTTTTTACTGTCTCTGCACTGCACAGAAACTAAAGGTGAAAGAACCAGCAATGCTAGGAGAAGTAGCTATTGACAGCACCTGACTCATTCGTCAAGGTATTTCACATGGGGGGATTATAGAAATTGAAAACAAAACGACAGCATGCATTTGAAGGTTGTCTGTTCTCAGCAGCAGCATCACAACTCTTGTGGTGAACTAGTCAGGATCCACCCACACTGTGTTCAGCTCCTAATTCTTTAATTTATCCAGCTGCCTTAGGACAGTCCCAGTAAGCAGTAGGTGGGTAATGGGTAAATCATGATTTATCTGATTCAATAAAGCTTACTTGTTAAGTGTGGAGAGTAAGAAGTGATAAGTCTGGGTAGAAATCCACACTTTTATTATCCTTCAGAAAAGCAAGGACAGTCCTGTCTCCACTACCAGGCATGTATGGGGATGTGTGAACAACATGGCAAAGTGCTGTCTCCCAACGCCCTCAATGTATTACCTGTTAAACCTACTTCTTAAAGTAACCACCTCTTGACCTCGAAACATTAATGACTGGAGTTGATACAGTGTGCCCTACTGCACCGGACCAAAGGTGAGAGGCTAAGAGAGCCCCTGAAGCTGCTTAGATAACACTCCATTCCTCCCTTGTTCTTGTTTTTTGTGACTGCACGAGGATCACTCTGTGTGTGTGATTATCTCCCACATCCGCACCACAGCACCCTATACAATGATAACTTTTTGGTTCAAACTCGGAACAGGAGTTAGTCTCCTGTATCTCTCTTGTTCATATGTGACAACATAAGGAACCAGGGACTAGAGATCAGAACATCTGAATGCTAAATATAGCAAATGTGATATTTTTCATGCAAACAAGTAACATTAAAGGCACCTCTTAGATTCCTGAAGAAGCAGACATATCTGCCAACTAATATAATTGATTTCCACGGAGAGTGAGTAGGAGAAAAGTATGACCCAGCTCTTCAGGATGCCAAGCTTTTTAGGCCCCAGTGCAACAAGGTACTTAAGCGCATGTATAACTTTAAGCATGTGAATAGTACAAATGAAGTCAATGGGATTATTCACAAGTTTACAGTTAAGCACATGCTTAAGTATCTTGCAGAATAGAGACCTAAGTGATTTGTACTCTGCTACCTAGCTCAGTGTTACGTGAACTACAAACCCAAACTTTCTTTTGCGTGTGCCCTTTAGTGCTCCTTTGTGCTGTATAAAGATGGCCTCCCTCCACCATCCCTATTGCTTTTGGCATTTGAGATATCTCAGGTGAAACCCTGGCTCCATTGATGTGAATGGCAAAACTCCTGTTGACTTCAACAAGTCCAGGATTTCACCCCAATTCATTGCTTCCTTTTTCAGGAGGACCTTGGCAAGATATTTGAAGGGCATGAAGGATGATGTCAGGTGAGACTGTTATCTCAGCTTCGGTGCTCCTGTGGGGTAGGGGTTGCTGAGTTTTAGGTAAGCTACTGGTTACATGAAGCGTACCATCTAAGACAGCATTTCCTGCCACTCAGCTGAGGGTGGAATTGCTACAGCTCCTCCCTTCTAGGTCCTCCAGAAAGAGGAGGAAGTGAAGACCCTGATGTTTCAGTGATGAGAGAAAAAAATGTACAGGGGCTAATGTTGTTACCTTTTGCTTTAAAATCAGGGGGACGCTCTTTACACATCATAAGGAATAATAAAGGGCTGTGCCTGCCCCTGTCATTCACTCCTCCCCAATTTTGCTTCATTTGCAGTCCACCTTTCAGATGAAGCTACAGCAATGGAGGAGCAACCACACTTCGTAAAAAGAGGGGTGGGGGCAGAAGGAAGGACACACAACAAAGTGGTATCCTAAGGTAAAAGGTGACAAGTGAGTTGCTGTGTCAGCAGGGAGGAACATGTTGATTGAGATAAGATATAACAGTAACAGGGTAGTAAGGTCCTACTTAACTCATGGCTGCCCAGAAGGAACTGCTTAAGGAGGCCCAGAGGAATCATAGAATCATAGAATATCAGGGTTGGAAGGGACCTCAGGAGGTCATCTAGTCCAACCCCCTGCTCAAAGCAGGACCAATTCCCAACTAAATCATCCCAGCCAGGGCTTTGTCAAGCCGGGCCTTAAAAACCTCCAAAGAAGTAGACTCCACCACCTCCCTAGGTAACGCATTCCAGTGCTTCACCACCCTCCTAGTGAAAAAGTTTTTCCTAATATCCAACCTAGACCTCCCCCACTGCAACTTGAGACCATTGCTCCTTGTTCTGTCATCTTCCACCACTGAGAACAGCCGAGCTCCATCCTCTTTGGAACCCCCCCTCAGGTAGTTGAAAGCAGCAATCAAATCTAAACAATCCCAGTTCCCTCAGCCTCTCCTCATAAGTCATGTGCTCCAGCCCCCTAATCATTTTTGTTGCCCTCCGCTGGACTCTTTCCAATTTTTCCACATCCTTCTTGTAGTGTGGGGCCCAAAACTGGACACAGTATTCCAGATGAGGCCTCACCAATGTCGAATAAAGGGGAACGATCACGTTCCTCGATCTGCTGGCAATGCCCTTACTTATACAGCCCAAAATGCTGTTAGCCTTCTTGGCAACAAGAGCACACTGTTGACTCATATCCAACTTCTCGTCCACTGTGACCCCTAGGTCCTTTTCTGCAGAACTGAAAGCCACAGAGAGGTCTAAACAAGGCATACACCCAACCATCTTATACAAATAGGCCTTCGCTACATAAGCAATTTCCATGGGCTCTGGTGTAATGCTTCTTTTTGATAATTCCCAAGTTCAAACCAATTTTAAGACAATTATCAAAATAATGGGTATTGATACCAGGGTTTGGAAAGAGGCAGTGTGTAGCTGCTGAAAGGGGATTTGTAAAAGAAGTGCTTTCCTATAGCACAGGGGGTCATGATCAACCTGCCGTTCTCATATTGCTTTATGCAGCGGTTCTCAAACTGTGGGTTGTGACCCTGTTTTAATGGGGTCACGAGGGCTGTCGTAAGACTTGCTAGGGCCCTGAGGCTGAAGCTGAAGTCAGAGCCACCCTGCCCAGGGCTGAAGCCCTCAAGCTTTGGCTTCCCCGCCTCCAGGGGGCAGGGCTCAGACTTTGGGTTTGGCCCCCCTGCCCGAGGCAGCGGGACTCAGGCTTCGGTCCCCCACCTCTATTACTGGTAACTTCCTTCCCATATCTTTGCTCTCCACCATGTAAATCACAGTACAATATGGCCTGTGATTTCTATGCTTTCCTGTGCTCTTTATTCCAGGATGGACTCTATGCCCACATGTTTCCTAGCATTCCTGTCACAATACATAAGCAGGAAGGAAATTGGGGTTTACCATGCCCTATTTCCTTTTTATTTCCCAATATTTCCATTTCTATTTAATTACATGGTGGTGTCTTGCCTCCAGGCTGGAGGATGGGCATATAAAAGCATGATTGCGTATATCCTGTTATGAGGTGCTGTGGAGTCACGCTACCAGCACCAGACCTCTGCAAAGATACCTGCTGAATCATCAGTGTCTTGTCCCATGAGAGTGGAAGAATAACTCACCCACTTTGCTTCCTCTTTTGGCATCATTTGAATTGTTTCAAAAGTTAATACACTTGCACATTATTAGTGTATTTCCTATGTTTCTTTAAAAATACACTCTCAACATGTTTTAAGTATGGGCCTGTTCCTAAAGCTTCTGACATACAATGAACCATCTACAGGATTCTAGAGATACATGGTGTATATTCCAAAATTGTCAATCTTGTTTTTCTATAGATTTCTGCCAAACCAGCAGTCAAGGAGTTAGTTAAAAAATCCCAAAGAAATGAATGCAGAAGATCCAGCATTCCCACAGAACAGAAAACTCCAGTCAGTTTTTCCACAAAAATATGACAAAGTTCCCTGCAATATTTCCAATGGCCTTCCCCAACACCTAGAAGATGGATGGCTGACCCCTGAAACACACGAGAGAGAGCACTAAAACAGTTCTGGAAATATGCACCCTACATGCTAGTTTATAGTTTATATTATACTTACTTCTCTTGCTCAAGTCAAAAGTGGTAACATCGCTCAGAAAACATTGAGCTGGTCAGTATATACTAAATAAAATCTGTCATGCGTAAGTCACAGCTGTCAGGCTAAAACAAGTACCTGGTTTGTATAAAAAGTCTGAGAGGGGTGTGGTTCTGTGGCTTAGGCTCAAGACTGGGAATCAGGAAATCCTGAATTCTAATCCAGGCTCTGACACTGACGCCTTCTGTGAATCACGTAACCTCCCTACCTCAGTTCCCTCATATGGGCAAAGGGGAGAAAAAAAAAATACTTAATTACTCTTCCATAAGGCTGTTGTGAGGGTTAATTGGCCAGTTTGAAAAAAGGACTTTGAACATGAAAAGTGTTACATTGTTTCAGCGATGAGTATTATAGTAAATTAAAACACCTAAGTATTCCTGCTCAGTTTTCTTTCACTTTGATGTCCTTTATTTATTGTTTACTTGTTTGGTTTTGTTCACATTCAGTTTAGAGATCAAAGCATTTCAGATCAGGACTCCTATTTCCATTATTAATATTTAACTTTGCATATATGCCTCCCAGAGGAGACAAGTCCACAACTATGTCTAATGACAACAGCTATTATCTCCTCATTTGGAATAACTAGAAGCTGATGCGCTTCACGATAGGAACTTCTGCTTTAAAAACTCTGCTCCACACCCAAGAACCCCAAGGTGCTTCTGGCTGATTTCTAATTGGGGGGAGGGATAGCTCAGTGGTTTGAGCATTGGCCTGCTAAACCTAGAGTTGTGAGTTCAATCCTTGAGGGGGCCACTTAGGGATTTGGGGCAAAAATCAGTACTTGGTCCTGCTAGTGAAGGCAGGGGGCTGGACTCAATGACCTTTCAAATATCTCCATTAAAAAAAAAAAAGAATCTCTGAAAGGTTTTGCAATTTATTTTGTTAATTGTCTACATCTGAGACATTCATCTAAAACTTCTACTATTACATTACTTGGATTAAAAGAGATGTTCATAAGAGTATTAGACAGGTTCTTACACATTGAAAGCTTTTACGCTTACACCACCACCTGAGTCACCCATAAAGGTTTCTGAAGAAAGCAGAGAGCTTTTTTAAAAAAACACACACACACACTCTCTCTCTCTCTCTCTCTCTCTCATACACAAAGTAGTTAAAGTTCCTTGTTAAAAAGATTTGAAAAATGTATAGTCCTTGTAAATTAAATACTACAAGTTCTTAGAGGAGTGATCCCTAAACATGCATAATTCACACTAATATGATTTAATTCTAAGCTACTGGAAGATTTATAGAAATTAAAAGTCTTCACATGCATAAGGATAATGAAAATATAATTTGGCTCATGAAACCTTTATATGTATCTTTATATTTCAACAGTGTAGCAATTACTGGTGCACTTTAGACCACTGGAATGTGCCTACATCTTGTGACCACTCAGAAACTGAAGCTGGTGCAGAATGCCAGGGCCAGTTACCAAGAGGAGCGTCATGCTGGGAGCACACTACACCAATGCTCTGTGAGCTGCTTTGGCTACCTGTGAGATTCCAGCTGTTGGCCCTCGCCTTTAAAAGCTCTAAGTGGTTTGAAACCCAGTTACCTGAGGGACTGCCACTCTCCCAGTGCCATGATGCCCTGGCTACAGTCAGCAAAGGAAGTGAAGCAGAGGCAACCTTACTATAAAAGAGAGGGAGCTGCTGGCAAGGCAATCTCCATGAAGGCCTTTCCACTTTGGAACTTGCTTCCCCCATTGATCTGCCAGAGCACAGATATATGAACTGTGCAGTTACATTACAAGGCCCATTTCTTCTCCTAGGGGTTTGGGAAGGAGGTGGTTTGAAGGAAAGGCTTATATTACATACATACACACACACACACACACACACACATCACACAGCTGGAGCCCTAGGGTGTTTGCTATGTATTTACCTTTGATGGAATGAGCATTCTATCAATTGTTATATACGCGAATGAGTTGCAATTGCTTATTTTTAACTGGATTGCTAGTAAGCTGTGATATTAATTTTGAAATTTAAAAGGGAGGAGTCTGTCCTAAATTTATGTATTTAAAATATATGTATATATACAAGCCACTCTATATAAAGCTGCAACAACTTCAACAACTGTCTTGGTTACACACCTAGGATTTCACTGAGAACATGTTAGAGGGAATCAGAAAGCAGAGAAAAGGTCACAAATAAGCACCTTAGGAACAATGAAAGCTTTTCTCCATGTAGCAGTGGGAGAGTTGCTAGAAAAACTGAAAAGGT
Source organism: Emys orbicularis (assembly GCF_028017835.1). Classification (NCBI taxonomy): domain Eukaryota; kingdom Metazoa; phylum Chordata; order Testudines; family Emydidae; genus Emys; species Emys orbicularis. The sequence goes on along the minus strand of NC_088685.1, from coordinate 179,295,123 downwards.
ATTAATCAGAAGTGGCTATAAATCCTCTGGAGTTTTGCTCTTATAAAACTCCTCAGAGAAAGTCTTGAAGGAAATGCAGGTCAAAGCCCAAAAAAGCTCTTGATCAGAGATTGCTGGAGGAAAATCTTCCCAGATGCCGGTTAATAGGCAGCAATCACCCCAGGAGTGGGAAAGCCAAGTACGCTTGAAACATGGTTGCAGTTCCTAATAGGCCTTGTCACACTTAAGGCACTGCAAGCTCCATCCAACGAACAGCTGAAGCTGGCTGGCGATTCATAAAGCCAACAGTTTAAAGTTTATTATGATGAAAGCACTTAATGACAGCCATCGCTAGGGGCCCATCATTTATAAAGCTGTGCTGAGTATTAGACATGTAGCATGACCACCAATTTTATGTCACAATTGCTACCATAAAATGACCTTTGGTGATTTTTGCTGCATGTGGTGGACAGCTCTTCTTTCACATTAGTGCTCTGTGGCTTTTCTTTGCAGACTATTATGCTGTCTAAAGCTTATTTGGCACTGTCGTGAGTCTCAACCCTTGTTATTACCCCGAAGGCCTGTCTACAGAAAAACTCTCATGTTCTATTACGGCACTCCAATAATTTACAGTTCTTACCATTCTTAGTTAGTGTAATAATTTAGTGCACATATTCCTTTATTGTTATTCATTTACTAAAAGTTCTTCTGTTTCTATACACTGCACTAGACATCTTACAGGGGGTAACTAAAATATGCATGTTCCCATATTACCAGATATGGATAAAGGGTTTTTATTTTTAATTGTCAATTGAAAAAACCGTTAAGCAAAAGCAGTCGATAATAGTTGTTCTGTGAGAAATCTCCTTAAAACCTTGGGTATAAATTCTACACCTTGCACAAACATGGAACATAATTTCAGTGCATAAGCCACACACATACATTTGCATGTGAACAATATTACTTAATTACATTTCAATTTTTAAACCCACTTTATATACTTAGAAGGTGTTTAAATATGCTAGCACTTTACTGTCCTGATGTAAAGCATTACCAGTAAAGTGGTCTGTCCATGCTACAACACCTTTAAATTGTATATATAATTTTATAAATGATATAAAATCTGTTTCTAGTCCATGAAAAAAACCACACTAGCATGGCACACTGCAATTTTGGAAGGATTTAAAATATGTGATTTCTGCTGGTACCTACTGTATTGGGTTTTACATAAAGCTTTTTTCAATAAGGTAAATTGTTACATGACAAACTCATCTTCCACCATTATCATCTGCTGTTTGTGTTTAACAACAGGAGTCCTGGTCTAACAAAACTGTTGTAATGGCTGTACAAATTACTCAGCTGAAAGCTTTTCACCAAACCAAACAGTATTAATCAGCAGTTCTTATGAAGGTGCTAATTAAAAACAATTTTCTTCCTCAGTTTGCAATACTAAGCCATCTTCATTTGCACAGTTTCCAATATAGAGCTACTGTATACACTCACACTTCAGGGCCTCTATTAACTATTGAATCTCCTATTACCTATTTTATTACATTCCTGTCTCCCAAGTTTACAGGCTTGTTGACATTTTAGAAGTCACAGCATGATATGTTTAATCATTTTAAAAGTACATTAATTGAAGTCAGAGAAAAAATAACAGCCTCTTAGAATTCATGTGCTATCAGGGCACAAAGCAAATAGATTGCTAAAATCTATTCTTTGCTAGTAACTTGGCATGCTGAAACAAAATTTTAGAGCTAAATGAGGCATATGTCTAACACAGAGCACCCTTTTTGTTTTGTTTTAATAAGCCATCTTTTTCAATTGTTATTGCATTTTTGTTATTGTTATATCTGCAATATTGTTATTGCAGTATCAGCAGAAAAATTCAGCAAATGTAAGTTTATTTCTTTTTCAAATATTTGTTATTTATTAGAGTTCTATGCTAACAAATGTTGCTGTTCCACCATTGTTGGCCACAACAGCTTTTTGTGTTTTGGGGCCTTTGCATCTGTTGAGTTTAACCCAGATTCATGGGTTAAAATGTATCTTCTCAGGCTGTGGAATGCCATCTGGACTACTGTTCGTGCATCTTCCCTCTACCTTCCACCCAGATTACACTCGCTAAGGATAATGAAGATCCAACGTTCCTGTTGGACATAGATGGAAAATGTCCAGCGCTGATCCAGCCCTTACGTTGTGTTAGGTTTTTTGGCAGTAATCCAGCTGCTGACTAAGCAAAAAGCTTGAAAAGGCTAAATGTTTTGAAAATGAAAAAAATGTTTTAGGAAGTTTGTTACATTCAGCTGTTTGAAGAAAAACCACTGGTCAGAGAGGAAAGGAATCTTCTGGTTAAGACACAGCCCTGGGACTCAGAAAATCTGGGTTCAATTCTGGATTGTGTCACACACCTGTGTCTCTGTAGCTTTGGGCAAGTCACTTAACCTCAAATCCCCCATCTGAAAAATGGGGAATAATGATATTTTCTCTCTCTCACCCTTTATTTATTTAGATTGTGGACACGTCAGTGTATAGATTGACTTTTTAGGTTTGTACAGTGCCTAGCACAATGGGTCCCCACTCTTGGTTGGGGCCTGTAAGTGCTATCATAACACAAATAATAACAATGAAAGCTAGCATTTGAAACCAAGCTTGTCAATCTGTTAAAATAAGTTGGTCAATTTAGGACAGGCCTCAGGCTGTTGAAATATGGCAGTGAAGAGCTGTTTCTAAAACCAGAATCAACAAGTACAGAATGACAAATTCTGCCCCTGCCAATTCTGAGGGGGAAAACCTACCAGATATGGCTACTCTCCACAGAAATCACTTCTACAGCATCTTCCACCTGAGGCTCTCAAAGCACTTTGCAAGCAATAATTGATTCAGCTTAGCCATTCCTCATTCCCCATTCTTAACGATAAGTAAAGGGAGGCACCAAAAGATGAAGGCTAAATCATGCATTTACAATTTGCCCCATGTAAGGGGAGGAACGTGGCTGCTACTCTCTTGCTTCAGGGTGAAATGCTCAAGGCCTTGGCCAGTAGCAGATTACTACTGGTTGCTTCCCCCTCATGCTAAATCAGTGGTACTGGTTGGCACAAATGGAGCAAAGGTTCTGCCTACTCCCTGCCCTTTTGTTCAGGGGGACAGTGAAGGGAAGCTGCAATGGGCTTGAAGCACTTGCTTACCCATACATTGCCACGCTCAAGGTCTAGAGAGGCTGTACAGGATCTTACTCCCCCTTCCCTCCCAACACAGGCATGTCAGCCAGGCCATCCTATATGACCCGCCCAAGGCCACACAGGAATTCTACAACTGAGCTGGTATCAGTTGTAATGTTTCTTGACTCTGAGACATGTGCCTCATTGATAAGACCATCCTTCCTCACAAATTCAGTACGCTCTCCTCACTTAAAGCTTTATTTATATGTTCTATCAAAATGTTAACAAAAAGATTGGCATCATAACCTTTCACGCATAGGTGCTGGAACTAGAGGTGCTGCCCCACCCCCTGGCTTGAAGTGGTTTCCATCATAAACCAGGTTTACAGTTTGGTTCAATGGCTCTCAGCACCCCCACTGTGCAAGTTGTTCACGCACCCATTCTTTCAGGTACCTTTGTCAAGATCTCCTATGCAAATACAGATATATTACATGTTTTGGATGAAGTGGACTTTTCTTTCATATAAGCAGTATTGCTTTTCGCATTTCATAGTCTATAGATTATAGCTGGCTGCCAGGGAATACAAAATCATCCCCATTGCAACAGATTCTAATGTGACAAGGATCAGCCATTTTAATCTTATTAAGGAGGAAGAAGCAATCTCCATCAGAAGTTCATGATATATGTAAAGGAAAACTTACATCAGTCTAATGACCGCACTGCACCTTTAAGTGGGAGGTAGTGGGTGGAGTTTTCTGGCTTGCTGGGAAAGAGGGAATAGTGCTTTATGGCTGGTATGGGGAGCAAAGCTCAGAAGCTGCTGCAAAAGGGGGCGTGGGTCAGCCCTGACTCATCCCCAGAGACTGGGCATGAAAAGGGGCAAGCCTGGTGGGAGAAGCCCTTTTTTCCCAGGTCAGGCGGAGCAGCACCCACCCTCCATCCTCTTGCAGGTGGCAAAATACCAGGTTTGGTCAGGACCTGCTATGGGCATCACACTAGCTGTTCCTTTCTCCAGGGGCTAGGAAGGAATTTTTCCCTTACCATCAGATTGGCCAAGGTGGAGTGGGGCTTTTTTCGCCTTTCCCACAGCGGGTTCGGGAAGGGCTTTGTTATGGTGAGTAGGGAAGGGAGTTAGGCTATGATGTTGCAACTCACTATGTAAGTGTGGGGTGGCTGCCCAATGCGGGTGCTCCATAGGGAAGGGATACAGTGATCATATAAATGGCCTGGTAAAGGACTTAAAGGAGGTGCTGGTTAAAAGAGTGAAATGGGGGGAAGCGGGGGCTCCTATGACTGGTATGGCAGGGAGCCAACTCCCTTTCTTATAGCCCATCATAACTCTTGTTCGGAGGGGTGGGGGGAGGATGGTAAGGTCCCAGCCTGGGGGACCTGGATGGAAAAAGAGAGGGGCCTGCAGAAGCCCTCCCAGGTAGATGTTGAAATGATCATGTAGTTAGCTACACTGTACACTTTTATCTGCTGGGTAGTCCCAGACCATATCAAGTGTCTCCTGTCCTTCTTTCTGTATAGCCGGAAAATGTTCCCATTGGCTGCCAAAGAAAATAACATAGGAATAATAATACTTAGCATTTATACCATCTTCAGAGTGCCTTACAAACATCAACTACGCAATCCTAATATTCCTTTAAAGAATGAAGCAATCTGTATCACATTAAAAATACACAGTATCAGAGGCCATATAGACGGCAGTTAAGGCAGGACACACACAGGACTTTGACACATTTATTTTTAATAAGCTTATTTTGGTGATCTTTAAGCAGAGATCTTTAGCATCTTAATTAAAAAATCATTGCCTTTTTATTAAAATTTGAGAAATCAGAAAGTTTTTCCCATCAACTGTACCTTCTAAAGACTGTAAATCTGAGAGATGTCCTTTAAAAAACAATACTTAAAATACACACACAAGAAACCCCTCCAACTGTATACCTTTACAGTACAGATTTTGAAATGAACAAATATTTAACCTAATGCTGATTATCAGTAGAAAATTACAAATTAGGGGCCCAATCCGATAAGCTTTTATACACATGAGTAGCCATACTCACTATTGAGCTCCAGTGTGTAAGTGTTTGCAGAATCAAACCCCAGATGTGTTCTTTGGTAAAACTCCATCAAGTAGACTCTTAAAGGAAGATAGCCAGTACCTAGTGCAACACCTTGTACTAACACTACAGACAGGTTTTTTTTTTAAAAGCAATAACTAGCTGTTCATTTTAGTAAACCTGCTTATTCCCTGGAGGAATAAACAACAAAATATGCCATTTCCAATTACAATAGTTTTATTTCTGGCAACTATATGTCTTTATTAGATTATATTGTAGAGAATATTCTCAAGCCCGTCTTATAAAAGCAGACAGGATCTCATATTTTCATATTTCACTATGTCTTTGGCTTTTCTTTGTTGGTTACAAAGATTTCCTTGTATCCATTCCTTAGGGAAAACATGTCCTTTGCTGTATGTCCAAACAGAACAAAAACTGATGAAAAGCGTCTTTACAACAGCCTTAAACTATTCCTAAATGCTCCTTATTTCTTATCAGAAAATATTCTTCTATCAAGAGTTTGAACATGAAACCCACAACATCCATAAAGGAGATCTACTGCTGAACTACTAGGATAAATGGCTGGTTTGCATTGCCCCTGGTCTTTATCTAATACGGAGAATAGACTGCTGTTTTATCAAAAGAGGAATAAATTGCTGTTATTGTGATGTTAGCCCATCACTTGGCATTGCAATTCAAGTTTTTGTGAGAAAGAAATGTATGATCTAACTGCGACTTGACCTGTGCCTTCTGAGATCCATCTAGGTGCTCTAATGGAGCATAAAAAGTGTTGAATACAAGGACATGCAAACTGGTGATGAAAAAATTTGTTTGAGGATAGTACTGAAGAGAAAAGAACTTGTATAAGCTAGTGGTTTACATACAGCTCAGTTTGTTAAATGTGAGAGTTAGAGAATTGACCAAATGTAATTGTTTTAATGTATTTCAATAGGAAACTGCACATTTAACAATACTAAGTATCTAATTGTGGTTTTTTACCATTCTAAAAGTGTTCTGGTTAAAGAGATTGTGCAGGATTCCTTAAAGATCCGGCTTGCTATTTCAAGAAATCATTAGAACATTTTATTAAACCATTAGAAAAGAAGAATATGATCATGTTTCTTTGTAGGACAGCTGTCCTTTCTCAGCGCTATATTAAACATTTACAAAACATTTGAACCACAGTATATCACAATACACACCTAGTTTGAATAAGATGATTGTTTGATTGCATTTAAAAGAAAATTCCCTAGTTGCCATAGCGTTCAGAATGTCTTAGGACAAGATCTATTTTTAAAGAGAGGTTTGTAGAACAGCAGCAGTTAGATTTTAGTCCTGATAAAGGCTCACTTTTCATTCATAGTCAGAGCCTAAATGTGCTCTTCTTGTACCTAACCAGATAATAAGCACTCAGCACACTCCCCCTTCTTGACACAACACACTGAGACTAATCACACATAATTGGAGAGGAGGAGCAGAGGGCTGGGCAAGCTATTGTGTCCAAAGGACAAATGGTCAGTTTATGAGGCTTTTTGTCTGATGCATAATTTCTTATATATCTACAGTGGAAAAAAGTACCCTGTTGAAAAAAGAAAAAAAGAAAAAAAAAGAAAGAAAAGAAAAAAAGAAATCACCAAAACAAGTTAGAACATTTCAATTTTGCATGGATAGAAAAATCAACAGGGAAAATTCAAGAAAGGCAAAAGAAAAATCTATGAGGTGATGTGTGCACTTTTTAAAGATCTTGAGGAAACTATTTGCTCCCTAAGTGAATGAGAAAGCTTTAGTACTTTCAACTGGTCAAATACAACCACATAGCATATGATGTATGTGTTTTCAAATACAAACAAAGAAATCATGTTTAGAGAGATTAACAAACATGCAAGCTGAAAGGCATGAGAGAGAAGGAAAACTAGCTGTAGAGCTTTGTAAATATATACATATCATTTTTTAAGGTGGAAATATAATTGAGAAAAATAAGTTCTTAAAATGACATACAGAATGTCTCACAAGGTTTCCTCACTGTAATAAATGAAACAAATTTTCCTTATCATATTTTATGATAGCCACTCAGAAAAAATAAATCACACACACATATAATTAGTTTTAATTTGTCCTTTTAAAAAAAATTATTTCATCTTCTATTCATGTTTGGTTAAAACAAGAAGAAAGGGGTAATGGATGTTTTCTTCATATGTATCTTTTTCTTCTTTTTTCAACTGCAAATAAAAAATGGAACAAGTAAGCAAACCAGTGTTAACACATTTTTAAACTACTGACACAAAATGATGTTTACTTCTTAGCTAACTGTATTTCTTAGTGTGAACAATATTACAACTGATTAAACAGCTTAAAACAGCCAAAAAGCTTAATGTCAAATACTATCACAGTTACTGGATTGTATATCAAAATATTTATCACGGGTTTGTAAGTGCATTTTTTCCAATTGAGGAAGAAAAAGTGGCATGTTGCTTATAAAAATGTCTGAGTTATATATTCACAAATTAATGCATTACTCAATTAATTAAACTAGATTCAAATGAGATTTAGGGTCTGACTTAAATCCACAAAGCAAGGACATTCAGTATGAAGGCTGAAACTTCATCCTTAACCTACCCCGTAGTGCCTCAGTATTGCAGCAGATTTAGTATTTAAGATCACCAACTGTTTGGGGACCCCTGTAATACCTTGACACAACAGGAAGGTTTATATGGGCCTAAGCCATTTCAAAGGCTATAATGCTGCTTCTGATGTCTTATTTATTAATGATGTGCAATTCAAAAATTCTTTTACTAATACAGAATTATAGCAGCACCAGTAATTAAAGCAGAACCATTTGCACTGCTAGGGCTAGGTTATGTGAGCACTTCTAATATATACTCAAAATATTTTTTTTAATTATAAACATGTGTTCAGACAGTTGACTAGAATGGCTTACTCAGCTAAAGTTATTCTTGTAAATACATTTAGAATATATAAATACATATTATACTGATAAATGAACTAGTCTCCCATAAATGATTCTCCCACAAATATTACTTTTTATAAAAAACAGTTATATTTTTATCATTTGTTTAAATACAATGTCAAAGGGGGGAAGTGCAAACATGTGCATTTAATACTGACACAAATCAGAAAAACACAAGAAATACCAGATTAAAGATCAATACTGTTCTTAATCAACATTGTTATGCCTTTTTTCTCCATGGAATGAATTAAGGATTTTAGTTGGTCTATGTCACATGATTACTAAAATTATTTCATCAAAGGTCTTTTTCATATCATATTCTTCAACTGTGACGTGTCTCAGTGTAAGCTACTGCCCATTAGCAATTAACACACTTTTCCTTTTTCATAGTGGAACATAAAGCTGATCTATTCTTTAAATTCTAATCCACTTTACTAAGAAGTGTTTGTGTATAATTACTAAAGTAATGACAATCTGCTTCCCAAGATCTTTAACTTTACCACAGGTGGTTCACTTTGTTTGCACAGGATTACTCATCAATTTCACAGTATCCTGGCAGCTTTTACACCAGCAAACTATATATTTTATTCAGAGCATAGTTTTATGAACTCCACTATTTCACTAAAACAGAAATCCAGCAAAATTAGTCAACAGATTTTCTTTAACAAAAGCAGAATGAATGGGATACATCTGCCAATTTCTCTCTCTTGAACCTTTCTCTTTTGCTTGTTGGAATGGAAAAGGAGCACCCAAATATATATTTGGACTGGGGGTGGATAGTACAGCTGAATAATTTCCTGGAGGAAGGAAAAGGTAAATACTACTATTTCTATGCACTTCCTTTAGACTAGTTTTGTGTTAGTTGATCCACTTAGCTACATCAAGTACAGTAATACATAGGATGAAGAATTCTCTATGCAGGAAAGCCCCCAAAGTAATATATAGGCTAAATAAAGCTTGTTTGGGGATGTGACAGAAACCATATGCCCCCATGCTACTTTTAACCTGGATTCTAGAGTGACCTCTGGCGGCCAGCATAGAGGATCCATTACAGTATTTAATCAGAGTCCAGATGCAACTCTCCAGAATAGACAGGGATGCTAAATAAATAAATAAAAAGCCACACAGAAATATATTATAACCTGTCACACAGTATAAGTGGATCAGAAATGTAATGTTAGAGTACTAAAAACACATACAAAACAG